>NC_088356.1:28210000-28257500 GCF_036884655.1 Musa acuminata AAA Group | reverse complement strand
TCCTTCATAGTTTGGTCCTGAGGGTTGACGAGGACTATTAGGTGATATTTATCTAGATATTCATATTTACATGACGAAGGAATTAATGTTGGACTTATCGGATTGTTAGCCATTCATTTGAGAATTGGCCCTTGGGATGTATAGAGAGTCCATTTTGTAAAATATATGAAAGATGAATAGAGGCATTGATAGTTAGTTCTCCATTCCTCAGTCGGTAGGGCCTCGAGAAGCTTGTTTGAACTTGGCTTCTGTGTTTATAGGTAGACGTCTGAACCTTCGTATGAACAGTCAAATGGATGAGCACGTTGACATCAGAAATGATGCTGTTGTAGTCTCCCAAGCAAATTGTAGGTCATCTTAGGATTAAAAATTCATATAGAATTACTTTAAACAGCTACTTTGTTAAGCACATCTCATCCCAGTCCCAGCCCCAGGGAATGATAATTTATGTTTCTATGGAAAGATCAACTCAATCTTTGTTTAACATGTTTTGATAATACGGTGACAGATATCAACTAATTTTTCTTTTTTCTTGTAGAAATAGAGTGACAGAATATGAACATGACAGGACATATTCTAGTATTGTCCTCGCGACAATAGTCAGTAGTCACATCAGACTCGATGGGGAGCCTCGTAGCCGATGTAGCACCTTGGAGCTGACATGGCGCATGCGTGCTGACGTGATACCTCGAACCCATACAAGACGGCGGACTGTGCCCATGCCACTCGAGGTCGTACGAGATGACATCGCTTGGCATGGAACTGTACAAGTCAGTTTACATCGTGTAAGGTGTATGAGTCGATTGCCCAAAGCATCGACGACCGTTAACAAGCCACATATGGCCAACCCTCGATAGCAGGTATAAAAGTTGACCCCCTAGCCAATACTAGGGGATCGGACCTCGAATACTCAAAACACTCTTAACTCTATTTCATACTGACGTAAGTTTTGGAGGAGTCGAAGTTGGGAATCCCCCCTGACTTCGGCTTGTGTGCAGGAATTCGGTGTGAGAGAGCCTAGTGTGGAAGAATCCGATGACCCAACTGATGGCGCTCCGACCAAACCTGGCACCAACCCTCTCACCTCAAGAATTTGCGTGGACGACCATATGTTCTCAAGATCGAATCGAGTCATGTTGATTCCCGACCACAGCGTGAAGTAGTACAATATTTTTGGCGCTAGAGGAAGTGCCCGATATCGGAAGAATGTCCATCATTGAGCAATCCGGCGAGTGTCCCGGAGAGGAGGTGCTTGTTGCCCACTCCACCTTCGGGCTCGAAGGGCAACTACTTTCTCGCACATGGATGAGAGCACCTTGGCTCAAACTCAGGCTGCTATTGACAATTGTTCAATGACCCTAGGCTCTCATCTCCCAAAGCTAGCTCAGGGTAGCTGGTTGTCTCTACCGAGGTATTCCTTGGTCTCGCCCACTAGATGCAGGCATTGGTGGGGATGATGTAGATGATCGTCCCCCTCATCCCTTAGCTTACTCAACAAACATCTCCTCCCCCATAGCTGATTCAGTTGGTGCTCATCCCTACACCTTATGATGCTTCCCCAGTCGACAATTACCTTAGGCTCTAGATGTTCATCCATTGACCGAGGAGTAATCAGGAGACTCGAGGCCGATGGTGGAACGCAGTGCCCCCACACCCAGGCATGTTGCATTGACCTTCCCCAAACATGACACCTTGTCATCTGACTCGATGGATGACTCGTTTAGGGCCTAGCTGCACTTAGTGAATCAGTGCCTTGGTAAGGTCTAGAGGGAGTTCCATAAATCAATGGGAGAGCTTGGGGAAGGCTCCTAGGTAGGGTCCCCCTTTGTCTAGGAAATCCAGGACAAACCTATCCCCCTTAATTTTCGCCTCCTAACTTTGGAGGCCTACGATGGTGGCGCTGACCCAACGGAGCATGTCGCTACATTCTGAGCCCAAATGGTCCTATATATCATTGCACCTCCGATGCTTCCATGTGTCGGGCATTTCTTATCACCCTCCAAGGTCTGGTCGAATGTGGTACAACCGATTGAGGCCATCCTTGGTCTCATCTTTTGATCAGCTCGCAAGGGAGTTCAAGCTAAATTTCTTGGCCAGCGCATGACCTAAACCATCTGTGGTCATGCTCCTCAGGCTAAGCTAGAAGGAGGATGAATCCCTCTCTCATTTTGTTGCTTGCTTCACCATCGAGATCTGAGGGGTCCCCGAAACTCACCCCTCGTTGGTTATGCAGGTGTTCTTGATGGGCCTATGACCATCAAGATTCTTTTGGTCATTGGTCGAGAGGCCAACAGCGATCATTCCTGAGATGCTTCAACGCGCCAACTGGTATGTCGCTGCTATGGCACTAGTGGTAGGAAAACACGAGGACCACATGAGGCCCCGCGTGGAGTAGTCCCGAGGGCCATCCTCGGTGCCACCCAGAAGGAGGCTCAACCAGCCCGAGTAATCACTTCCAAGGCCCTCTCTGCCACCTTTGAACTTGTCTAGGATGGAGATCTTCCTCTAGATTAGGGAGAAGGGACTCATAAGGGAGCCCAACCTATTGAAAACTCCACACGAGTTCAAGAACTAGTCCAAGTATTACCGGTTCCACTATGACTACAGCCACCACACTAAGGAGTTTTGGGATATGTGAGAAACTAGATCGAGGAGCTCATCAGTAGGGGGCACCTTGGATGCTATATCAGGAAGCCCCAAGAGCCCTCTTTGCACCCCCATGGCTCGGTCGAGAAACAGATAGATGTCATCATCGATGGTCCAGCATCCGGGGGGTATAGCATATCGAGACGTGAAGCCTATTCCCAAGCCACTGTGGAGAAACATCCCTGGTAGAAGGATGGGCCCGAAATCAAGTTCGAAGCGAGGGAAGTTGAGTACCCCAACCACGATGATGCCTTGGTGATCTCGGTCATGATCGGTAATGCCCGAATGAAAAGAGTAATGGTGGACACTAGGAGCTCCATCAATGTGCTATATCTCAATGCCTTCCAAAAGCTCAGCCTAATCGAGAAGGACCTCACTCCGATGTCTTCGGTGTTCACCGAGTTCACAAGGGACTCCATTATACCCCTCAACACCACCACCCTGCCTATCAGCATCAGGGAGGAGCTGAGGTCCAAGACCATGATGGTCATGTTTATGGTGGTAAGCCTCCCTTCAGCATATAATGTAACCCTTGGTCGCCCAACCCTCAACAAGCTGAGGACGATCATCTCCGCTTACCATTGGGCTATGAAGTTCCCAACCCAAGCTGGGATAAGTGAGGTAAGGAGCAATCCTTAGGAGTCAAGGTAGTGCTATATGATGGTCATCATGCTGCCAAAAAGTTGATGCCTAAGCTACCCCTAGCGGACCCCTGAGATGCAGCCAAAGTACTGCCTTATCCTAAGTCGACCGAGCAAATGTTGGAGGTCCCCCTCGACAAGAGCCAACTAGACAGGGTCATGAGGATTGGGTCTGTGCTTCCAAAGAATGATTAGTTTTAGCTCATTAGCTTCCTAGCAAAAAATGCTGACGTATTCACTTGGTCGGCTAAGGACATACCGAGGATCAACCTTAAAGTCTTGCAGCACCACTTGAACATCTTCCCGGAAGCACGTCTTGTGAAATAGAGACTATAGAAATTTTCTCTCGATTGGTAAAGGGCAATCATCGATGAGGTGGACCATCTAATGGATGCAGGATTCATAGTCAAGGTGAACTTTTCTCAATTGTTGTCCAATGTAATCCTTGTTAAAAAATCTAATGGAAGTTGAAGGATGTGTGTTAACTACACCGATCTTAACCGGGCATGCCCGAAGGACTGCTACCCCCTCCTAAGAATAGACCAACTAGTGGATGCGGCCTTGGGACATGAACTCCTTACATTGATGGATGCCTTCTCGGGCTACAACCAAATTCGAATAGCTCCCCAAGACTAAGAGCACACTGCCTTCTACTAGTTATAGGTGCCTTGCAAGCCAATCATATGAGTGATGACACATATGATATACTACATAATTTATTTTAGTTATTATTATTATGGTTTTTGCTCACTTTATATTGAATGATGAATATATATATTGTGATATCCGTGGATTTGTGTAATAGGAATTAGATCAAGATGAGATTATGATAATGAGACTAATTCACCTTTAAACACAAATCCCAAATATTCTCAGCTATAGGTTACTCGAGAGGGACATTGAGATAACCAGACAGATCGGTGTGTTATATACCCGTCCATATGATGGAGGCAGTTAGTCTCATAACTACTTGTGTTGGGACACTAGGGATATAGTACAGGTGCTTATTAGAGAATGAGTTCACTGAATGATCCACTTACGGAATACTTGATGGTTAATGATACCCCATCGTTAGATAGCAATTTCGTAGTCCCAATTGTGTATCTAATCCTCAGACTTGAGATACCAAGGATGCCTTGTTTGTATACTACATTCTTTGATAAAAAATTTATAGGTCTGGAAGTTCTGAATCTAGTACAAGCAGTCATTAGGAACGACAACCAACTTTACGAAGGCAATTGGGTATTAATAGAAAATCTTTCACTCTCAGTATCATGAGAGAAATATCTTGTGTATTCTCACTCAGGCAAATCCCTAATCAGGGTCAATTGGATCGTGATGAATCCGATAAGCGTGAGATTCGAATTGAGAGAAAATGAGTTCTCCATAAGAATCCGATTAGAGTAAGACTCAGATGGATTTCGTATGAGCTTGATAGCATCATGCTCGGTATATGATTTTTGGGATATTAGATGGATAAGGACTAAAAATACATGATAACTAGGGCAGACATATTTAATGGATTAGATCCCTATGTATCACTATGGTATTGTGGCCTAGTGCATCCATAGTCGATAAGTTGAGTGAATTATTATGGAGATAATAATTCACTGAGTTAGAAGGAGTTCTAATAAGTGCAACTCATGGCCAGCTCGGTATTGGGCCTAGAGGGTCACATATATATGGTGGACAACGTAACGAATAAAGGATCAGATATGGGATATCCGATAAGCCCATATTTTAATGGATTCTTAGGAGAGACCCAATAGAGCTTATAATGGTTATTAGATAGGGATCCAATATCCATTAAACCAAGGGTAATTGGATAGAGATCCAATACCCAATAAGGAGGATCCATTAGGGTTCATTCAAGGAGGCTCTCTATTAATAGGAGTTGGGATTAAAAGGGTCATTGGCTAGACCTCTATTGCCACCACCCTTCTCACCTCCTCCCCCCTTCTTCCTCTAGCCTACTACCCCTTCTTTGGTGTGAGAGGCCACCAAGAGAGATTGATCCCTCCTTTTGTGCCGATGTAAGATGGTGTGCGATCATGAGGAAAGAACATGTTGTGCAAGGAGATGCGTCGTCGCTGCATCCATCGTGTGAATCACCACTAGAGAAAGTTTGTGAGAGCTCTTTCATCCATAGACTAGCATATGTGATCTTCAGGGATATACGACTTCCCCTAAGTGAAAACGTCTCACACCCTTTATACAGTTTTTTGGTTTCACAAGTTTTACGATCATGATCTTCGCATGACGATTCGATAAAATTATTTTCGGAAACTAGTTTTTGTTTTTATTTTCTATTACATATATGATGGCCCCTAAGATTTTCAAATAGTAGTTTCAAAGCCAGGTTTCCTATAAGAAGAATGGCTATTAACTTCATGTTGTGTTGAATCAGTTTCTCATAAACAAGTTGCATTTTCGTTGACTTGAGATTAGAACAACATAGTTTTTGGCGTATGAACTATTCTATCGCCTAAGAACTTATGGACATTTGTTTTGATAGGGAAGGAGGCCCTACAGCTTTAGCTGAGGGTTGCTTGTAGCCATGGCCAAGGTTGCCATGGCTGAGAGTAGCCCTTGCTACTCTTGGCCTAGCTGAAGGCCACTTGGCTAGGGTAGCACAAGGTTTCTTGGCCGCCAAGGGCACCTTGCCCCATGGATCTGCAAAGTGTTTCGAGGTTGGATTAAGGTTTAATCTAAGTCCAATTGATTAAGGGCTAATCCTAAATCAATTAAAGAGTCTAATTGATTACTACCTAGTTAGTATTATATATATATATATATATATATATATATATATATATATATATATATATATATATATATATATATATATATATATATATATATATATATATATACATGTGATGTGTGTTGTGAACAGATGGTCATGGATCATGTGTCATATGTATATATGTGTATGTGATTGTTATTGAGGCCTGCGAGCCTCCGTCTCTCTCTCATTAAATCCGGCATGTTTTTTTGTCTCCCTCAAAGTTGTACCTCCACTTGATGAGATTAAGGTTTCTTTATGTATGATGTGTATATGTTTAGGCCTACATACCTGTACTTGAGTTATAATTGCACAAGAAAGAGTAGCGAGGGCATGGAGGCGATGAGAATGAGACGGATGATCATTGGGCATAGAGATGCACCAAGGTACTTGTAGGACCGATGAGGATAAGATGGATGATCACCAGGCATGGAGATGCACTGAGACACACAAAGATTTTATACGTGAACATGCCTTTTGGCTTAGGCTTGATCATACTAGGTTCTAGTTCATGATCATATGGTATGAATGCTTATATGTAATATATGTTTATTTCTACACATACTAGGTATATATATATTTGCATGCAATGTAAATATATGTTAAATATATGTGTATGACGCATCATATTTAACTACGAGACTAAATTAAATCGAAAAATCTCTCTAATAATAATATTAAGTTGATAAACATGAGATGATGAGATTGACCCATGTAATACATTTCATCATTATAGGCGAAAATCATTTTTCAATGTGGGCTAAGTTGATCAAGTCTCTTGAGACTCACCTATATTAGGATTTGAGATCTTACTTATGATATGGAGATGTCATCAGTGACCTGAGGACATGTCATGCTTAGTCGAGTCTCTTGAGGGTATATCATCGAATCAAACTTATCTTGTAATGATGGTATTGACTTAACTGAACATCATGGATGGTCGAGTCCTTTGAGGCTATAATGGTTTGGAGGCCAAATAGGATAAAAATCATAAGAAATTATAATTAGCAAGAGTTGCCTACCTTTTAGGCTTAGTGTGATTGGTCGAGTTCCTCGAGGTCATACTAAGATGCCAATTAGATTTTGATCCCCATTAGAAATCCGTTAAAGATTTTTGATTCACAGTCGAAGGGTGTCGTGTGTTTCGTAAGAAAATAGTAGAAGTAGATTAAGATAAAAGTCCACGTCTTAATTATTTTTTAAAAAATCTAAAATATTTATGTTATTTATTTTTCTGCTACATCTTTATTTTTCAGAAATATATCGCTTACAAATCTCTTATATGGCATATTAGATGTCAATAATCTCACTGGTCCAAACCATATTGATTGGCTTCGTAACCTGAGAATTGTTCTTACGGTGGAGAAAATTACGTATGTCCTTGACACAATTGTGCCCCTGCCTACGACGGAAGGGGCAAGTGAGGATAAGAGTACTCGCTATGTGAAGTATATAGATGACTCCACTCTTGTTTAGTGTTAAATGTTAGGCTCTATGACTCCTGAGTTACAAAGGTAATATGAAAAGATGGATGTCAGATCCATCTTTCTTCATCTCCGCAAATTATTTGAGTCTCTTCCATATAAGGATGACTAAGGTGACATTGGTTCAAAATCATGTCCTTAAGATGATTGAGTGAATAGAGAAGCTCATGGGTCTAGGAATGATCCTAAAGGATAATGTGTATGTAGATCTTATACTTCAGTCCCTTATAGATTCTTTTTTATATTTCATAATGAATTTTAACATAAATAAGCTTGAGGTGACTCTCTCTAAACTCCTCAATAAGTTGAGGGAGGCTGAGAGCACTATCAAGAAAGAGAAGCTAGTTCTCTATGTTGGTGAGACTAGAAAGAAAAGGAAGGTAGAGAAGTCCCTTAAGAAGGGCAAGAGCAAGGGCAAGCTGGGAAAGGAAAAAGTTACCAAAAAGGATCCAACAAAGGACAAAGGACAGTGCTTCCACTATATAAAGATGGACATTGGAAGAGGAACTATAAAGAATACCTTGAAGAAAGGTAAAATAGAAGCTTAGAGAAGCTTCAGGTACATTCATGATTGATCTCCATTTGTTAGAAAGTTATGACAATGCATGGGTATTGGATACCGACAATGCATCTCATATCTGTAATTTATTGTAGGCTATGGCAAGGTTAGGAGATTGGCGAGAGCGAGGTAGACCTCAGGATGGAGAATGACACAAAGGTTATTGTTGTTGTCATTGGGGAGGTCACCGTACAGTTGCCTAGTGGAGCTATTCTTATATTAGATACATGCTATTTTGTTCCTTCGATCATCAAAAATATTATTTTTATTTCTTATTTGATAAATAATAGATATAAATTAGTTTTTTAGGACAATGGTTGTTCATTGAGTTTAGATGATGAGATCATTAGTAGAGGAACATTAAATAATAGTTTAATTATGTTAGATGTTGCTTTGCAAGTCATGAATGTTGGTGTGTCTGAGGAAACAAGATAAGATAAATAATGCATATATATGACATTGTAGACTAGGTCATATCCATGAGAGAAGAATTCAAAGGTTGCTAAAGGATGGATACTTAAATCTATTTGATAATAATCATATACAATCTTCGAGTCTTGCCTTGAAGGGAAATTGATAAACTCTCCATTTAGTGGAATTGGAGAGTGAGCCACCGAGTTACTAGAACTCATACATACTGATGTGTGTGGTCCTATGTTAACTCAGGCCATAGGTGGTTATTTATACTTCATTACATTCACTATTGATTTATCTAGGTATGGACATATGTACTTAATAAAGTATAAGTCCGAAGCCTTCGAGAAATTCAATGAATATAAGAATGAGGTAGAAAACCAAACTAGAAAGGGGTAGATGTGCCTTAACCCTAAGAAGCCTTTGAGAAATTTCGAACACTCAAGACGTTCGACATGTGCGTCAACCCCATCAAGTGCATCTTCGGGGTTGGTTCCAACAAGTTCCTTGGCTTCATCATCTACTAAAGAGGGGTGGATGCAAATCCTGAGAAGGTTCGAGAATAATCAAGATGCAATCCCCCCACTTAATCAGGGAAGTCTAGTGCCTTACTGAAGACTAGCTGCCCTCAGTCGATTCCTTTCTCGGTTGGGAGACATGTGTCTTCCTTTCTTCTAAGCTTTGAAGCGCTCCAAGGACTTCGAATGGACTCTAAAATGTGAAGAGGCCTTTGGAAAGTTGAAGGTACACCTCGCCCAACTACCTCAACTCACCTCGACTATCCCAAGAGAGCCTCTCAGCTTCTACCTCATGGCCTTCAAGCATGTGATCAGCTTGGTTCTAGTGTGAGAAGACGTAGGAACTCAATGGCCCATCTATTATGCCAGCCACATCTTGAACGGTCTCGAGGACCGATACCCCTCGATTGAGAAGCTGGCTCTGGCCCTAATGCAAGTGATAAGGAAGTTGCACCCATACTTCCAAGCCCGTACAATAAAGGTGGTCATCGACCAGCCACTACAATAAACCCTCTCCAAGTTTGACGTAGCTAGTCGAATGCTCAAGTGGTTGGTAGAACTTGGGGAATTTGAAGTCCAGTATGTTCCAAGGACCACCACCAAAGCCTAAGTGTTGGTCAAGCCTAAGATCATCGTGAAGTCTAGGAGCTTGCTGGAAGTCCGTTGGAACATTGTCGGTAGATTGTCGGAAGTTCGCCGGAAGAAACCAAGACCTAGGGACTTGTTTAGCTTAAGTATGGCTTAGATTTCGTAATTAGCACATAATTGGGATTGGATTTGGGCCAACCCAATTATGGGCCAGTTGGACCCATGTAAGGACTGTGTTGGGCCTAATGAAAGGCCCAAACAGTAACCCAAGAGATGGCACCGTCGTGGCACAATCTTCGAGACTATGTCAGGTAGTGGTACTGCTAGTCTAGGCGGTGGTACCGCCCAGTTGCCCAGTGCCAGGCGGTGGTAATGCCCAGTGCAGTGTTAGTGTCAGACTGACACTAGCAATGGTACCGCCCAGCACAGGTGGTGGTACCGCCCAAACCCAGGAAACCCGGGATGAGATATTTTTAGGCTCTAAATTTGAATCAACTTGAGGCTTATAAATACCCCTCTCATCCCTAGTTAAACTACATAAGCACATAGAGTTTTAAAGTGAGAAAACACTGTAGAAATCACTTGAGAAATCCCTCCTCTAGCTTAAACTTAAAATTCTGTTTAGAGAGGAGTGTGTGTGCTTGTAAAGGTTGTCTTCTAAACCTATGAAAAGGAGAAGAGGGGTATAAAAGGTGGTTGGTCTTCACCTATTAAAGGAAGACCGATAGTAGATGCCGGTGGCATCGATGAAAGAGGAATCGGCGGAGTGGATGTAGGTCATGACGACCGAACCACTATAAAATTAGCATGTTCTCTAGTTTACATTTCTATTATTGCCATTTACTCTACTACAAACAATTTTACTTGCTTACTGCATTCAATATATTTATGAACACGTGTTTTAAGTTAAGTTTCTGAAATCAATTTTTATTGTACGAGAGATTTTTTCGAAACCGACTTATTTTACCGCTACACTAATTCACCCCCCCTCTTAGTGCCGACTCGTTCCTAATAGTTGGTATCAGAGCCTCGTTTTTCTTATTTGGTTTAACACCCAAATAGAAATGGCTCTTTTCGACTTTTAAGATGGTCACTCTCTCATTCGTCCTCTCTTGTTCAATGGGACGGACTACACATATAGGAAAACTTGAATGAGAGTTTTCTTGCTTTCATTTAATCTCAATTTATGGAATATTATCGAAAATGGATTTCAAAGATCTTCTCTTCTAATGAACCATTGGAATGATTTTGAGAAGAAGACTTTTTTTTAAATGTGAAAGCTATAAATGCTTTGTTTTGCGCCTTAGACAAAAATGAATTTAATCGTGTTTCTATTTGCGAAACTGCACATAATATTTGACATACTCTTGAAATCACATATGAAGGCACTAGCAAAGTTAAAGATTCAAAAATCAACTTTTAAATGCATGATTTTGAACTTTTTCAAATGAAGCCAAGTGAAACCGTTATTGATATGTACACTCATTTTACGGATGTCGTTAATGGTTTAAAAGCACTTGGTAGAACTTTTTCGGATTTTGAACTTGTAAACAATATTTTACGTTCTCTTAATCAGAGTTGGGATTCAAAAGTAACGGCTATTCAAGAATCAAAAAACTAGAACCATTTACCAATTGAAGAACTTATAGGGTCTTTGATGACCTATGAAATGACATACAATGCACGTGAAGAACTCACGAATAACCTTACAAAGAACAGGAAAGATTTAGCACTTAGAACATATGAAGACCACTCGAGTATAAGCTCAAGTGATGGTGAACTTGAACTACTCATGAAATTTAAAAAGTTAATAAAACAAAAATTAAAGAACAAAAAGAACATAATTACTTGCTATGAACGCAAGAAGAAGGAAGCAATCTTGGACAAATCAAGCTCATCCGAAGATAAGAAGAAAATCAACAAAGGCGAGGTGGCAAACTATGCCTTAATGGCTTTCGACAATTAGGTAATCAAAATACCTTTAATTTATTTCAAAATTACATGATGCTTTTCATGAGTTACTTTTATTTTAGTTTAGAATAATTATTTTTCTTGAAAATTGTATGTTTAAAAATGAAAATGAAAAATTTATGATCATGCTAGTAATTTTGAAAATGATAATGAAAATTACATGTTTTATGTTAATGAAATAAAATGTTAGATTTAAATCTAATGATGATCCTATAAATGTTTTTCAAGAAGAAATAATATGTATCTTGATTATTTTCGATTTTGATTGAAACCATGCTTGATGTCTTAATGAAAATATTAAGAAGTTTGATATCATGCTTAATGATGATGCATGGCTTTTGTATCGAAAACTAAGCTTGAAAAGTTAGATTCACCTAAAAAGAAAAATGCATGACTACAACAAACAAAATGATCTTGATGGAAATTGCTTTATGTTTGATGAAATCAGTTTTGATGATGCATAATGATGTAATTATGTAATGAAAATATTAAATATTTTGAAACCATGTTTTGATGTCATGCATAATGACCATGCTTAATAAATTTCGAAATTATGCATGATGATTCTTGTGATTTATGGATTATCGATTTTTAAAGTAGCTTTTTCGGTTTTTAAACATTGATGCATTTTTTTTTTTTTGCATAAATGAAAAAGACATGCTTCTATGAAATAAATCACATAAATTAAAATAACTAAAAAGAGAAAAATATTTTTCTTGAAAATTTCATTTTATCTATCTTATCAATTTTTCACTAAGAGATTAATAAAGTTGTTTATGTCATTTTGAATCTCTTGAAAATGATTTTGATGATTTGAATTTGAATGAGTATTATCAAAATCATGATCTTGATTTCTTGGAATTACATGAGATTTTTTTTTTATCAAGATCTCTTCTTTGTACTCCTATAATTTTTTTTGGTATTTTATTTAAGAGGAGATTTAATATATGAATCATATCTTTTGGTATTTACATATCTTATCTCTCATGACATGATTTATTTTTGTATAACTCCTTGTATTCATCACCCAATTAATTTGTCTAGATGAGATGAAATGAATGTGATGAAATAAAAATATGCATGAAATATAGGATGTAATTTGACAAATTGATACCATCATGATATGAAATATTTATGATTTGGAATGATGCATGCAATACTTATGCTTTTTATTATGATGATGTATGTGATGTATTGCATATGATGATTGAAATTGCTTTGATTTGAATTCAAGGTTTATCTCAATTATGGTATTTTGAAATAAGAATGAATTATTTACCTTTGTCATGATTTGAAAATTGTTGTAAAGGGAAAAGAATAACAATATTGTATTTTTCCCTTCTTTTTGACAATGACAAAGGGGGAGAAAAATTGCTAGCTCAAGATGCAAAACTTATAACTTGCACATTGCAAATGGAAGCAAAAATAGCTAGCTTGCATGTTCTAAAATTTTGTAAAATTTTGCTAGCTTACACTTTACAAAGGAAGCAAAAATGACACTTCTCAAAAGAGAAGAAAGAGCTTGCTATCTTGAACATCACTACCTTGCCAATCTCAAGAAGAAAAACTTGCAACTTACACATTGCAATAGGAAGCGAGAATCGCTAGCTTACACACTTCAACAAGAAAGCTATCTTGCATTTGCTTTCAAATTTTTTGCTAGATTGTATGTTGTAAACTCGCTATCTTACTACCTTGTATATCTAAAACTTGATAGCTTGCATGATGTAACACTTGCTAAATTTTCTAGCTTACAAATTATATGATGATAAAACTTGATATTATGTTTTTCATGCAATAATTTGAACTTATATCACAAACACTTGATAGTTGGAACTTCTCCTTTTTGTTGATGACAAAGGGGGAAAAGTATGATCATGTTATGCATGATGACATGTTGTAAATATTCATGATGAAATTTGCAATGACTTGAATTCAGCTTGAATTCAAGGTTCTATCAATATGGTATATTGATAGGGGGAGTTAAGGTTAACTCCGTCATCAATTGGTTGTCATCATAAAAAAAGAGGAGATTGTTGAATCTCGTATTTTGATGATGAAACCAATTGATAAGTATTTATGATTTACTCTGCATTTTTAGTGATGCAGGATGTTTCAATTAGGATGAGACAATTAAAGCAGAAAAGAATCATATTGGGCCGGAGGAAAACATGTCAAAAGATTGGACGTCGGGCCGAAGGATCGGTCGACGTGTCGACAGAAGGCTTCGGGCCATGGATTTGGGCATCGGGCTAAGAAGAGCAGATACTGCGTAAAGGATATTGGAGTTGCGAAGGTCAATTGGCTGATTAGGCAATAGGCCGAAAGAAAGAACGATACGCTGAAGAATCAGACGAAGCGTCGATGGACCAATGATATGTCGGATAACATGATTCATGCTTAGTAATAATTGTCTAGATCGAAGTGTGTTTTAAATATGCAGGATTAACTATGATAGCAAGGCATGAAGCAAAATGAAGTCCCGGAGTCAAGGACACGATTTCATTGGGAGTTCGAAAGTTCGTCGGAAGTCCAAACGTTCATCGGAAGTTCTGTAGGAACTAGCCGAGAAGTCCAGGAGCTTACTAGAAGAAGCTCATTGGAACTCACTGAGAAGATCGTCGTGAAGTCCAGGAGCTTGCCGGAAGTCCGTTGGAATATTGCCGGGAGATCGTCAGAAGTTCGCCGGAAGATCACTTGAAACTCACCGGAAGAAACCAAGACCTAGGGACTTGTTTAGCTTAAGTATGCCTTAGATTTCATAATTAGCACATAATTAGGATTGAATTTGGGCTAACCCAATTATAGACCAGTTGGGCTTATGTAAGGACTGTGTTGGGTCCAATAAAAGACCTAAATAGTGACCCAAGAGATGGCACTGTCATGGCATAGTCTTCGAGACTATGTCAGGCGATGGTACCGCTTGTCTAGGCAATGGTACCACCCCTAGCAGGGTGCCAAGTGGTGGTACCACTAGTTTGGGCAGTGGTATTGCCCAGTGGCCTAGTGCCATGTGGTGGTACTGCCCAGTCAGTATCAGTGTCAGACTGACACTAGTGGTGGAACCGCCCGAACCTAGGAAACCCAGGATGAGATGTTTTTAGGCTCCAAGTTTGAATCAACTTGAGGCTTATAAATACCCCTCTCATCTTTGGTTAAACTACACAAGCACAAGAGTTTTAAAGTGAGAAAACGCTGTAGAAATCACTTGAGAAATTCCTCCTCTAGCTTAAACTTAGAATTATATTTAGAAAGGAGTGTGTGTGCTTGTAAAGGTTGTCTCCTAAACTTGTGAAATAGAGAAGAGGGGTGTAAAAGGTGGTTGGTCTTTGCCTATTGAAGGAAGACCGATAGTGGATGCCGGTGGCCTCGACAAATGAGGAATCGGCAGAGTGGATGTAGGTCACGATAACCGAACCACTATAAAATTGGCGTATTCTCTGGTTTGTATTTCTATTGTTGTCATTTACTTTACTGCAAACCATTTTACTTGCTTATTGCCTTCAATACATTTATGAACATGTGTTTCAAGTTAAGTTTCTGAAATCGATTTTTATCGTGTGAGAGATTTTTTCGAAACCGACGTATTTTACCGCTGCACTAATTCACCCCCCCTAGTGCCGACTCGTTCCTAACAACTCTACCAAGCATACTATATCCTCAGGTCATCGATGATATCTCTTTGTCATAAGCAAGATAGCGAATCGCGATATAGGTGAGCCTCTAGTGACTCGACTAACTCAACCTACATCGGGAATTAATCCCTACCTATAACAATGGAAGGCCACGTGGGTCAATCTAATTGACTCACTTTTATTGACTTAATATTATCGAGATAGAGGATTTTTTATTTGTATGATGTGTCACACACATATAAATTTAATATATATTTACATCACATGCAAATATATATACATATATCTAGTAGGTGTACAAGCAATCACACAAGATGATCATGGACCACATCCTAATATGATCAAGCCCGAGCGAGTGGATCTAATCACTCACATCAAGATCTATGTGTGCAGCGACACATCTCCATGCCTTGTGATCATCCATCTCATCTGCGTCGAATCCGTCGGCATCTCAGCGCATCTTCATACGTCGCGATCGGCCGTCTCGGTCTCGTGGGCCCCGCTATCGTTCCACGCTTCCGCTGTGCCTCATGTAATTATAATATAATCATAGGCACGTAGGCTCAACAATGAATGAGAAATAAATTGGAGGCTCGTAGGCCTCAATAATAATAATCACGTCACATGTACACGCACATCACACGGTCCATGATCATCCGTTCACATCATACATCATATGTAGAACTACTAGATAATACAAATAATTAATTAAACTTTTTAATTAACTAATATTTTTAAATTGGGGACATGTAAGGAATTTTTTAAATTATGAGGGGCATTTTAGGTAATTTTGATAAAGAGGACAGAACTTAAAATTTCTAAAATTATGAGGGGCAAAACTATCCTTTTGCCTAAAAACCCTATTGCCCTGCCTTTACTGCGTTGCGACCATCGCCACCCTATTGATGGCGGCCACTATAATAGGCAGGGGCACTGCCTCTACCCACTTGCGGCATCGCCCCTGCGGGCACTGCCACCACTACAGGCGAGCGCACCTGCGAGCACCACTGCCCCTATGGTAGCCCTAGTTGGCAGGCGCCCCTACGGGCTATTCTACCCATGGGCGTAGCGCCTGTAGGCTTTGCCCCTTGCGGGGACAATGCCTGCACATATGAGCACCACTACTAGTGGCCAACTATAGGCAGGCCGCCGACAGCCAACCGCCTGCATGCAAACGGCGAAGGCTGCAAGCAGCCTTTGGCCACTTCTGCATGAGCAGCAATAATTGCTGCCCTTTCTCGCCTTTGGTGTCAACGATTTTGACATCAAAAACTTTTCTAAAACATAACATACGCAGTTTAAAGCCAATCTTTCATATGAATAACTTGGCTCTGATACCACTGTTGGAAAATCTAGGGACGACATCACATGCGTAGTGGAAGAACAAAAGACAAAAACCCTAAATTTCCATCAGAAAGGTGTTTGTTGTCTTGTGAAGATTGGTGTGTAAAAACTTACAAAACTGAAAAGCCACGTGTGGGATAGTTGTGTTACCTATGGAGATTGTATATCCATGAATCCTAACAGATCTATAGAAGAGGATGAATGAGATCAAACGTCCTCATCTTTAATAATGATCCACACTGTAGGGTTGTAATGATGCTCCTTAATTCGCTGCCCAAATCTCCACACCTGTTATCTAAGGAGGAGAAAGGGAGAGGAGAATAGGTGTCACCCAGAAGCCCCAACCCATGGACCTTTGGTTCCCTTCTATTTATAGAGGCCCCTAATTAACTTAACCCTAATAGATCCTACCCTATCGAGTACTAGATCTTCATCCAATTACCCAAGACTCTTAGATTAATGGGTCTCTACCCAATAATTTCTTATTAGCTCTTATTGGATCTCATCCATGAAATCCAATAATTCAAGGGCTTATTGGATATCCAATAAGATAGGGGCTCCGACGAATTTCTCATATTTGAATCTCTACTCACAGTAACACCTACTATATGTGTGTGACCATCTAGGCCCAATATCAAGCTGGTCATGAGTTATACCTATCGGGATGTTTTTTGGATCAATGAATTATTATCTTCATAATAATTCACTTGACTTATCGATTGCGGATGTACTTGGCCACTACGCCGTAGACCCCAAACGATACAAGAGAATCTAATCCTTTAGACCTATCTGTCCTCAATTATCATGTACCTAGAGTCTCTCATCCATCTAATATCCAAGAGACCATATACCAGGTATGGTGCTATCAAGCCTATACGATTTTTTCTCGAGTCTTGCTCTAATCAGATTCTCTTGGAGAACTCTTTCTCTCTCAATCTAAATAACCTTGGCCAAGGATTTGTCTAAGCAAGAACACACAAGATATTCCTCTCATGATACTGAGAGTGGATGATCCTCTATCGACACTTAATAGCCCTCGTAAGGTTGGCTGCCACTCTCAATTACCGGTTATACTATATTTGGAGCTTACAAACATATAAGTCTGGTATAAAAGAGTAGAGTACTCATATAGGACATCCTTGGTGTCTCAAGTCTAATGACGAAATCATTGTCTGATAATAAGGTATCATCAACCATCCAGCATACCATAAGTAGATCAATCAGTGAACTTATTCTCCAATGAGCACCTGCATTGTATATTTAGTGTCCCCACATAAGCAACTATAAGACCAACTGCCTTCATCATATAGATAGGTATACAACACACTAGTTTGTCTAGTTATCTCGATGTCCCTCTTGAGTAACCTATAACCAAGATTATTTAAGGTATATGTTTAAAGGTGAATTGGTCTCATTATCAATATCTCATCATGATCTGATTCCCATTGTACAAATCCATGGACATCATAGTATATATAAATAATAAGTAGTATAAAATGAGAGAATGTCATAATAATAATAAGAAAAAAGACTATATCTAGTCACACGTGTCATCACTCATATGATTGGCTTATAGGGCACCTATAACTAGCAGACCTAAGGCGATGGGGAAGAAGAGGAGCAAATAAGTAGAATGATGCACCCCACTGCTATTAGTCATAGGTGCCCTATAAGCCAATCACGTGAGTGATGGCACATGTGACATGACATGAACTCTTTTTGCTTATTATTTATTTGGTATTTTTCTCACTTTATATTGCTCATTGCATATATTGTGATGTCAATGGATTTATGTAATGGAAATCAGATCGTGATGAGATCACGACAATAAGATTGATTTGCCATTAAATACAAACCCTAAATAATCCCAATCATAGGTTACTCGAGAGGGACATCGAGATAACTAGATATATTAGTATGTTGTATGCCCATCCATATGATGGAGGTGATTGGTCTCATAGTTGCTCATGTGGGGATACTTGAGATACAATGCACATGCTCATTAGAGAATGAGTTCATTGATTGATCCGCTCACGGAATGCTAGATGGTTGATGATACCTCATTGTCAAACAACGATTTTATCATCCTAGTGGTGTATCTAGTCCTTAGACTTGAGACACCAAGGATGACCTGTATGAGTACTCCACTATTTGATACTAGACTTATAGGCTTGGAAGTTCTAGATCTAGCATAACCGGTCATGGGAGTGACAGCCAACCTTATGAGAGCTATTGAGTATCGATAGAGGATCATCCACTCTCGATATCATAAGAAAAATATCCTATGTTCTTGCTCAAGTAAATCCCTGGTCATGGTTAGTCAGATTGAGAGAGAAAGAGTTCTCCGAGAGAATCTAATTAAAGCGAGACTCGAGTAGAAACCGTATAGGCCTGATAGCACTATACCTAGTATATGATCTTTAGAATATTAAATGAATGATGGATTAAAGATATATGATAATTGAGGATAGATAAGTCAAATGGATTGGATTCTCCTATATCGTCTAGGGACTATGACATAATGGCCTAGTACATTTGTAATTGATGAGCCTAGTGAATTATTATGGAGATAATAATTTACTAAGCCAAAAGAAGTTCTAACAGGTATGAATCACGGCCAGCTCGATATTGGGCCTAGAGAGTCATACACATATGGTAGATGTTGCGACGAGTAGATGTTCGAATATGAATATAACGATAAGATCTATTAGGGTTAAGTTGATAGGGGGCCTCTATAAATAGGAGGGAACCAAAGGGCCATAAGCTAGACTCGTTTGGATGCCACCTCCTATACTCCTCTCTCCCTCTCCTCAACCAATAGCCCCCTATTTGGGCCATATGGATAGCAAGAAGGGTCGACCCCTTCTTGATCACATGGTGTATGTGGAAATGAGGATTGTGTAGTGATTTGAGAAGCATCTTCGTAGCCCCTACCGGGTGGATCACTACTAGAGAGGAGGACGCTTGACCTCCTTCATCCTCTCCTACAAATCTGTAGGATTTTAGAGATATACGATCTTCCTAGCTAATATAATCTTTCATATATGTAGTTTTTAATTTCATGGGATTTGCACATTAATCTTCGCACGACGACAAATACCCTTTTTGGGAAATTTCATGGGATTTGCACATTATTCTTCCGTTGCACATGTGATATCACCCCCAGATTTCCTCACGTGTTCGAGTTATGTGTCTTGGCCAACTAATTATCTAAGCATGTACCTCGGTCATATAGTGCCCAAGTCATGCAACTCAGTCAGATGGTGCCCGAGTCATGTATCTCGACTAGAAAGGGCTCGAACTATGCATCTCGGTTGGACAGAGCATGAGCCACATGCCTCGGCCAAGGAAAGCCCGAGTTGCATGCCTCAAAGCCTAAGTTATGCACCTTAGCCATAAAACGTGCTACGATAAACATTCCCTCGGGTCGCATAACCCAAAAAGAAGGCTCATTGTGGCAAGCAAAGGAGATGAAGGCGAGTTGCCCGACTCGAAGGGGATCTATGATGGAAGATCCTGTGCACCCAAAGGAATTGCGAATCGACCCAGACACTCAAAATACTCTCAACTTCACTTCATACTAATATAAGATTCAGATGGGTCAAAGTCAAGAATCCCTCTCGACTTTAGCCTATGTGTAGGAATTCAGCTTGGGAGAGCCTAGTGTGGAAGAATTTGACGACCCAACCGACAGCGCTTTGACCCGGCACTAACCCTCTCACCTCAAGAATCGATGTGGATGACCTTATATTCTCGGGATCAAATCGAGCCATACTGACTTCCCGGACATGACATGAAGTTGTGCAACATAACACAAAATAAAATGCAAGTTATAAGAGGTGGTTAATAAGGGACATCTGAAATCAATAGAGCATGATCGAAATCACATTCTAATTTGTTTTTGTTATAGTTTTGTGTTACTGACACATTTACTTTTAACAAACTAATAGAATATAGAAATATTATTGAATAATTTACTAAAAAAACTAGATTTTATGTGCTTTTAAACCACTTTTCAGAATTTAGTTGAGGTTGCCCCGAGACGACGAAAAATATAAGTATGTCCTTGTTCATTAAAAAATCTTATATGGTTTATAGGGTTTGAGTATAAATCTACTTAAATTTCACTCAGTTGAGTTGGACAAACCTTATGATATTATATTTGTAAATAAGATGTATTACATTCAATAGCATAATCAAGATTAAGATGAACTGCAGTATACATTTTTCTACGGTCGAGTTGAAAAAGTTCATTTACTAGTATAACAACATAAGTTTCTGCATTTCATCTCAAAATTTAAACCTGAAAAGAAAAATGATATAAATAATTGTAACATTGGTTCTTTTTTTTATTGAATTTATGAGTTTTGATAGTCCAATTTGACATATTTTAATCTTGATTTTGCAATAAGTGTAACATATTACATTTATGAATGCAACACCATAAAGTTTGATCTAATCATCTCAAACTTTAATGGCCAAGGAAGAAGATGACATAAATAGTAACTCTATAATTTTTTTTATTTTAGAGATTTTATAAAGTTCAATTTGATACATAATGAACTAGTTCGATGCATTTAAACTAATTGTTCAATGAACTAATTGAGGGGGGTTTTGGGGGCATATGATTAGATTGGGATATAAAATTATAAAAAGTGGGTCGTTCTAAGGTAAAAGCCCATGAAATCAGATTTTTTAGGGGTAAATCACCTAATAATATTGTAGTTCTGTTCTAAAGAAAATACAAAAATCATAATCATAATCAAAGCAAAAATATCTCAAACATTGGTGATTTCATCATCATCTATCTCAACAACATTCTCATTTATAGTCTACTAAGAAAAAAATATATTGCTCATGTGTAGGCGTTTGATCTTCCAACAACTCTATCAATTCTCCCATTGAGCATAACTTATTCGGCGAATGGATTGAGATCGTCAAATCCTTCTCCAAAACGGATCACTTAAAATGATAAAGACAAGTGTGTCCTTGTCTATTAAGAAATCTTATATAGCTTATAGTGTTTGAATATAAATTTTCATAAATTCGACCCAGTTGAATTGGACAAACTTTATAGTGTTATACTGCTAAATAAATTATGTTATACCCGGTTGCAAAATCAAGATTAATAACTGAGTTTAGCATGATTCATTTATGATACAAGTGTAACATAAGATTTGTGCAACTCACCGCAAATTTAATTTTGAATATGGAGGGAAAAATGATATAAATAATTACATAATTATTTTTATGTAATATATTGAATTTAGGGGTCATTACAGTCCAATTTGGCATATTTTAATCTTAATTTTGTAATGAGTCTAACATGTATCCCTTTAATAAATGTAGCACCATGAGGTTTGACCTAATCATCTCAAATTTTCACGCTAAAAATATTGATATAAATAGTTCTTCTATTATTTTAGAGATTTTTTTAAATTCAATTGGATGAATGATGAACCTGTTCGATTATAAGCTAATAATAAGGTGGACTAATTGAGGGTTTTTGTTGGGCATTTGATTATATTAACACGCCTATAGGTAAATTCTAAAAGCCCGTAAAATGACTTTTGCCGAGGGTTAAAATGCCTAATAGTATTGTAGTTTTGTTATCAGATCAAAAACAAAAGCATTAACATAAACAAAATCAAAATAGAAACATTCCCAAATAATAATAATAGTGTAGAAGGAGACATTCTCGTGTCGCGCCAATACCTTACCCTCAGGCCCCTTTTACTTTTCTTTTAACAGTGACACTTCCCTCGGGGTAATTACATATTACACGTTATAGTTATCTAGGATTAGCATTTAGGTCTCTATACTTTTAAAAAAATATTATGATCTCTACACTTCCGAAAGTAAAATATTTAACATCAATTCTCCTCACATTGTCAATTTCGTTATAAATAAAAAGGATAAAATAAAATTTTCATATAAGCTTTTCTCCCTACGAACGTTAGCAATGTTGGTGGGGCGCGAGGTTGACGGCGCCGATGGCATGTGAGGCCAATGCCCAAATCTCCTCTGAAATGCCATCCTCCTACGCCTCTAATTGTATTGTAGACGACAAACTAGCGACGGTGTCGGTGGCACGCGAGGCCGACACCCAAATCTCCTCTAAAACATCACCCTCATGCACCTTCGGCTATATTATGAATGGAAGACCAACGACAACATTGATGGCATGCGAGGGTGGTGTTCCATAGGAGATCCAAACACCAATCTCGTGCATTGTCGACATCGTTGCTAGTTTGTCATCTATAGCGTAATTGGAGGCATGCGATGTTGATATTCCAAAGAAGATCCGAGTGCCAACCTTGAATACCACTAATGCCACTGGTGGTCTATCATCTGTAGTCCAACTGAAGGGGCACGAGGGTGGCATTCTAGAGGAAATACGGGTGTCAACCTTACACACCATCGATGTCACCACTAGTCTACTCTCCGTTGGAGAGGAAAGTGAGGAAGTTTATATAAAATTATTTTTTTATTCCTTTCATTTCTAATGTAAAGAAAATTAATATTAAATATTTAACTTTAAGGATCCCATGCTAATCCATAAAGTATAAGGATCATCCTAAATAAGTACGAGAAGTAATATATAATTATCCCGCTTAGCCTCCTATTTCTACCGGCTTCCACCACGTTTCCCTCCCTCAAGCCTCCTCTCCACTTCTTTCTCGTGTGTTTCTCTCTCTCTCTCGCTGAGCTCTTCTGCGTCGTGCACACCGTAGAGGTTCGTCTCGTCCGCAGACAGCGGTGTCTGACACTGGTATTGGAACTAACGAGTTCTTGATTAGTTTCTCCATTGCTTAGGAGTACTCTTTCTGGATGAGTTCTAAGTTTGTGGGTGTTGCAGGAGAAGGCCAAAGGTCGGATTTTTGGGAGTTCGGTAATTGAAAATAAGTCCTTTTTCTTAATTTTGCTTTGTTTCTTTCCTACTTCATCACCCTCTCCATCTCTTACGAGTATTCTTCATGGATCTCTGCAAGTTCGTGGTTGTTGCGGAGAAGGTTAAAGTTCGGAATTTTGCGGAAGCTGGGAATAGAAAATTAGTTCTTTGTTTTAGTTTTTCATTGTTTCTATCCTTCTGGTTGGGATTCGTTCTTTCCTCGATATGTTTGTGACACGGTGCTCTCAATTTATGATGTTTGCTTCAGATTTAGGAGTCCAACAAGCGTTTGATGTGTTTCTTCTCTAGAGGAAGATGGAAGGGTTCGAAAGCTTGAACCAGAAAAGAACGGTTGCTTTCGGATCAAGCAACAGTTTCTGGATCAATTAGTACTATTACCTTTCTGGATCAAGCAAAACTCCTACTTTTAGAAACCCATGGACTTCTTCTCTGTTTGCTGGATTTTTTTTTAATCTTTATTCATGAATGAATCCGCTTGTTCTTCGCTTTTTCATCCTTCTGTTCTGAGGAAATAAAGGGAAAATTGAGTGCTGATTGTTCTTCCCTTCTAGTGATTTTGATGGAATCAAAAATTAAAAAAATGTCGTTTTTGTTAGATTTGTTTTCCTATTATATTATATGCCTTATGAATCATTGGGTTTGCTTTGAGATCTAACTTGTTTCTTCCATCAATCTACAGAACCCAACATCAAAGACGGAGTCCAAAGGGAATCCTGCCTACCAAGATCTTGTTCGATCACTCTGGCCGCCCCTGAAGTACCGTCTCCTCTCACCTTGAGAGAGGTGTGGGCTCGGGAGGACGCTGTCTTCCCTCCTCACTCCACTCTCCTCTTTGTTTGGCTTCTTTGTTGTATGGTAAAAGGATACCCGATCGACAACGGCTGACCGCTGAATCTATTGTAAGATACATCTACTAGGCATAGTTCTTTACTCCTTTGCTTACTAGGGTTTGTTAGCTGCACAATATTGTTTGGGAATCTACAAAGGAAGATCTTGTGTTGTTTGTGGATTTATTAACGCCCCAGAAGATGGCAAGGTTCAGTTGCTTCTCTAATCTTCTCATCGGAATGAAGAAGAAATCCGAAGTCAGTGTTGGATTTTTGTTGTCGTTCTTTTTTATGATTTATCTTGTTAGGAACTTAGGTACTGATTTTTAGAATTGTTACTCGTAGAAATCATCCAAAGCTGTTGATGCCAAAAGGGTGAATAGTACTGGAGATTTGCGAGTTAAACCAGAAGATCTCCTTCATCCTTCTCTCGAGATGGGAACCAAGGAGGCATCTTTTGGGGATTCAGTACCTTTAAAAGCTCAAGGAAAGAGCTCTTTGAGCAATTTGAAGGTTGATGGGAATGGGAACACTAATGAGATCTTGACAAGGACTACAGCAGCAGTTGAGGCAGCTTATGAGGGAGGTGATGAGCATGATGATGTTTTATCTATGAAAAGGGACTTCTCTGACTTCGATCTCCAGGCGTTAGCCATGGAGAAAGGTGAACTTGCATACCCTGGTTTTAATCAAGAATTCAACAATGATGTGATGGAGTACAAGTCAGACAAAATTGCAGGGATCACTCCCAATATGCTGGACCAAAGCGGGCATGTCAGCGATCCAGGGATGGGGAGGACGACAGCATTTTGGGGATCTCCCTCACTGAAGCGTTCATGCTCCAACATAGAGAGAAAGAGATCTGGTAAATTCCTTACATCGCCTACCAAGTCCTATTCATGCGAAGATCTTCAAAAGCTAGCAGAAAATGGTGGTGGAGAAGCACATGGCATTCTAGGCAGCCCATTATCTGTAATGACCTCCTGCAGTGCTGACAAGGTGATGTTAAAGAAGAGATCTTCAAGCCAGGTGCTTCCCTCAAGGAGTAGGAAGCTCTGGTGGAAGCTTTTCCTTTGGAGTCATAGGAATCTCCACAAGTCTTGGGTCTCAAAACCAGAGAGGACAGTCTCCACTGTTGATGCATCCAAGCAGAAAGGTGGCTATTGCTCAGATACGCTTGAACCAAGCTGTAAGATTGACATAAAAAACAAGAAGCCAATGGAAGAACCTGAGATCAGGAATGATTTGTGGCCTCAAAATCAATGGGTAGCATTTTGTGCAGAATCCTCGTCTCTAGATAGAGTTAATGCTTGGGTCCATAGTCTCGATGATAGCCCTTTCAACCCAATTGATGATGATGAAGTGGTCACTGGAGTTTATGTTAACATGGATTCTACTGAGGTGGGAGAACCTTCAGGCAAGAACCAGACTGGTATGAGCAGGCGCACCGTGGAGGAAATCGTGCAGGCCAACAAAATTGTTGAATCTCTCAATTCCTTATCTGCAGTGGCTCACATTTCCTGCATGGGTTTGAAAGTAATACCAGCTATTTCAGCCTTCAATAGCCTCCGAGTGATCAATTTATCAGGCAATTTCATAGGTATAAGATGGTATCTTAATTGCATTCATGAAGAAGGAAGTTAAGCATGTTTGTCTCTAAAACTCTTTCTATATGTCTGCATATGACTTGTTTGCTATTGCTGCAGTTCATATTTCTCCTGGATCATTACCTAAGAGCCTTCATATGCTTGACTTGTCAAGGAACAAGATTGCCACAATTGAAGGTCTCAGAGAATTGACGAAACTAAGGGTGCTTAATCTCAGTTATAACAGAATCTCACGAATTGGTCATGGTAAGGTCTTGACGACCTTGTCCTTCTACATGCTGAAAAGATTCTTATGTTCTTAAACTCTATAATGTTCTTGCCAATTCTGAGTTAACAGTATGCAACTATAAAAATCAAAATCATTGTGGATGATTCACTGCCAAAATAATTTTTGCAAATAGGATTTCTAAGAATTAAAATGGTAAGCTAGCTCTGGGCTCCAAGTGGATTTCTGGTTTGGTGGTCCCTTTAAAGAGCACTTGATTTTGGTTTCAATCCCATCCTCTGGTATGTTAATATGGTCTGTCAGCAACGTCTGTTACACAACCATTTGGTACTATGTGATCTGTATATTCCTTTTAGTGCAACTTTTCAGAATTAAGCATATGATCGAGGTATCTTAAACTAAGTTCATCCTACCAAACTGAATGTTAAAGCTCAAACAAATTAGATTGCCATGTCACTCATCTCTAAGTTTTGTGTTTTTTTCTCTGCTGATAATATAATCTTGGTTTATTTTGCTAAAGGCTTTGCTAGTACAAGAACTACATATATACACATGTAACAGCCTTCCAAATGATAGGTGTGTTGATGTCATGATAGCAACTTAACAAAATTGGCAAATGCAATTGTGGTTCTGTTAGCTATAAAGATCTAGTCGATTGAGCATCTTTTGAAGAAGCTACCTGTTTTCGTAGATCATCTGAAAAATCAATTCCGAGAATATTTCTGAATATTTAGTGGACTATCTGTTAAGCCTTTATCTCATGGTCAATGAATCATATTCATATTTCGGATCTGATTTTATAAAGAACTCCATTTGGACAACATTCTCTTGGATTATCTTTTGACGCAATGTTATTCTTGTTTCAGGACTGTCAAACTGCGTTCTAATTAAAGAACTTTACCTCACGGGCAACAAGATCAGTGATGTCGAGGGGCTACACAGGCTCTTGAAGCTTACTGTGCTTGACCTGAGCTTCAACAAGATATCCACAGCAAAAGCCTTAGGCCAGCTTGTCGCCAATTATGACTCTCTCTTGGCCCTTAACCTACTTGGCAACCCGATACAGACCAACATCGGGGATGACCAGCTCCGCAAGGCAGTCTGTAGCCTCCTCCCACAGCTTGCTTATCTCAACAAGCAACCGACTAAACCCCATAGGGAGGTGGTAACTGGCAACATAGCCAAGGCTGCACTTGGGGACAACGGCTGGCATTCTAGGAGGAGGTCAACAAGGCGTGTGATCCAGAGTATGAGCTCATCGGTCAAGGTAAGGGTTGGAGAGGGAAGTAGCCACAAGGGAAGCAGCCACAAGGATAGACAGGGATCAAAGAGCAGGCATCAACACTCGATTTCAACAAGAAAATAAATTCAGAACCTACAAGACTTGAGTTTGATAATCTGCATGCAACTCAACAAATAAGCTGTCTCTTAATCCAAGCTTTAGCAGAGATGATCTATGCATGGCTAAGGAGGAAGTATCACATTGCATTTAACTATGTTAATTATTGAAAATTAATGGTAAAAATGTTCTATCTAAATAGATATTGCTGCTTGTTAAAGACAGTTGCAATTGTTGGGATCAATGTGAGCATAATTCATGCAATTGTGCTGATAAAATAGGATTTGATTTATAACTCAATCTTGTTTAGTGATGGTGTCATGAGTAGAGTGGGCTCAGTTGGTTCACTATCGAAGGTGCAGGCTCATCTAGTTGCCTCTTCTTGGCTGACGTGGGAGACTTGGTGAGATGAGACTATGTAGGCTACCAGGTCAAAAGCTGTTCTGTTGGTGAGGACTTGATTCGAAATGGCTGGGTAGATGGATTGGGGTCTTCTTGGTTGCAAGGTTCCCCTCCGGGGGCTAGGTCGTTCGGGCAGTCGACGATCTTACACGATAGGCCGACGTTGGGGTTGCTCAACATGGCTCTTCTGATGCTTAAGTTAGTAAAGGGGGAGAAGACAGTAGTGTAAGCTGTATGACTGAATTAGTGTGTAGAGTACCCCCCTCAGCATAAGTTGATGAGTTCCTTTTTATACATGATCCTTAGGCCTTCTTACTGGCTAGCTTGAGATAAGATCAGGCTAACCACCTGATCATTCTGGTATCTAATCTTGATAAGGGCGGTTAATGCTAGTCATTGATGCAGGGCGCATCGAGACGCACTACGATGCCATTTGGGGGTTGGTGACTTGGAGCCCTTTTTAGGTGTTAGCCTTTGTGGTAGATGAATTGGCATGGGGCAAAATTATCCCTATCATTTGCCCCCTTGGAAGGGCATCCTTCGAGGCCTTTCTTTGGAGGGCACACTTGCATGCGTTTTTGTTGGGTATGTGTTATGATGGAAGTATGTTGGCTGGGGTGTTAGGAGCACATCAATTCGGCTGCGTTTTTGTTGGGTATGTGTTATGATGGAAGTATGTTGGCTGGGGTGTCAGGAGCACATCAATTCGGTTGAGGTATAGTCCTGGGGTCTTCGGCCTCGGTGCATCCCTTGGGTCTTTTTGTTGAGGTGCATAGCTAGAGTGCATAGGCTCAGCCTAGGTGTAGCCCTCACGGTTTCTCATTGAGGTGCACGGCTAGGGAGCGCATATGCTCGATTTAGGTGCAACCATCGGGGCTTCTCGCTAAGGTGCATGGCTAGGGAGCACGTAGGCTCACCTAGGTGCAGCCCTCGAGGCTTCACACCAAGGTGCATGGCTTGGGAGCAAGTCCTTTTTAACTCTTACTCATCCGAGATGCCACCCTCGGGTCTTCATGCCAAGATGCATGACTAGGGAGCGCATAGGCTCAGCCTAAATGCAGCCCTCGAGGCTTTTCGCCAAGGTGCATAGCTAGGGAGCACGTTGGCCTAAGTGTAGCTCTTGGGGCTTCACACCGAGGTACATGGCTCGGGAGCGAGTCCTTTTTAACTCTTACTCATTTGAGGTGCCACCCTCGAGTTTTTATGCCAAGATGCATGGCTAGGGAGTATGTAGGCTCAGCCTCTCGGGGCTTCATGCCTAGGTGCATGGCTAGGGGCCACATAGGCTCAACTTAGATGCGGCCCTCAGGGAGCTGAACTTGGCTACACTGAGGCAAAGGACTAGGCTCATCTGGGGTCAAACTCAACCGCATTGAAACGGGTGTCCAGACCCATCCGGAGGTTCGGCTCAACTGCATTAAGGTGGGAGATTAGATCCGCCTGGGTTTGGATTCGTTCGCGTTGAAGGTGGTTTTTGCTGTTGTGAGGCATTCCGCTCAGGATATGATGTGCCACCTTATCCTGACCACTTACGCCCCTTTGGTGGAATCCTCTTCTGTGGGCTTGATCCGCTTAGGAATCCAAGCGCTCCTTTGTAACTTCTGGTGCTTCTATAGTTATGTTGGGGCAGGCGATATGATCTTCGCCATTATTGCTCGTGTGGTCCCTAGGCATACCATTACATCATATCAATGCCTATTGGGCGGCGAGTTGCCTTTATATGGTACTCTCCTGCTCTTCTTCCTCCATTGTTGCTTTTGTCATTGACCATCGAACACTTTAGTGCAGAATAAGATGTCTTCCTCTTCCAACAAAACTCTATCTTCTCCTTTGGGGTCATCCTCTTCTAGTGATGACCTTTCGATTGCCTTTCGTCCTCTTTCTCAGCGCCGACAAGGTGTTGAAAGGTCGACCACCTCCTCCCGGAAGGTAGTTCAGGTGAGCTCTTTGTCCATGGGGAGCAAACCTTTTGAGATTCCCACGGTCCCGCGAGACCTAGTGCAAATGAAGGAGGCCCATGACTACAGTTTCGTGGTAACTTGCAATAGTTAGAGGCACTATGCAACCGCTTCTGTGTTCCATCAAAGTTTGTTGTATCCGTCCATGGGGATGAGGTTCGCCCTTTCCACCAACTGTCTGGCGGGTTTTGCCTCTCCATCGACATTGTGGATACAGGGTTACACCATCATGTTCCTTTGGTGGTGGCTTCCTATCTAGGATATTGGTGGATTTCGCCTTCCTAAGTGGTGCCAAATTCTTGGCATTTCCTAAGGGTCTTCCTCAAGGCATCTGATGATGTGGGGGTGGCACCGTCTCATAACCTCTTCGACTCATGCTTCCGACTGAGTTAGGGGCCGAGCAATTACTACATGTCCCCTCGTGCAGGGTTTAAGATAAGTGAAGTAGCCTCCTGTAGCAAGGGGTGGAGGAGTCACTTCATTGTCAGTGGAAGCCAAGATTGGGGCTTCCCGGTGGTTTGGGTAGCACACACCGTAGACAACACATTACCCCCTCTATCCTCGGGTGAAGCCAAGGCCCTGGAGAAGATACGAGGGTTCTTCTCATCTAGGGCCGCGAAGCATGAGGAGAAAGTTTGTTCGGCGGAGGCCACTCCTCCTCCAGCCCCATCTGATATGGACATTATTTTCTTTCAACTCTTTCACTTATTTCTGACCCTTTCTCCGTGGTCCTTTGGCAAGTGTAAATCTTTGAGAACTAAAGAGGTGGTGCCCTTCTGCTCCCTCTCCAGGCCTAGCGAGGGCCTATTGATGGGCGAATGACCATCGTGGGCTCGAGGCTTCTTCTGTGGCCCTCCTATCGAGGCCTTTGAAAGCTTTGAAGTCGGCGTTGGCCTATTCGAGGGGGACCCACAACCCCTTTCGACGATTCTAACTTCTTTAGGGTCCTCGGGTGAGCATGATGCTATAGGCCTATTCCCCCAAAAGAGGCATCGGGGGGCCCCTACTAAGCCCTCGGAGCCACTGCTCGTGGAGGAGTCGCTGCCTGCAATGGTAGAGGTGGCTTCGTCTCTTGGGCCAAGATCGCCCATGGGGGCGGGGACCTCCATGTTGAATCTTAGATTTTGATTATGAAATCAATTGATGAGTTTAGGATCTAATCTGCATTTTGAGTGATGCAGGACTAACTTCGATCGGAAAAGACAAATCGATTAAAGTAGGAATAATCAGACGCTAGGCTAGAGTGAACATATCATAAGATTAGACGTCGGCCGAAGGATCAGTTGATGTGTCAGCAGAAGGACTTTGTGCTGAGAGTTTGGGCACTGGGCCGAAGGATCGAACATTACGCCAAGGAGATTGGAAGTTACGGGAGGTCAACATGTTAATTAAGCAATATGTCGAAGGAGAGGATGATGTGCCGAAGGATTGGATGAAGCGTCGGATGAACTAAGGACATGCTGGACAATATAAAATTCTAGTCTTATAATTGGTTGTCTTAATTGGTTGTAATTAGGTTATAATTGAGTTAGTTTTTGGTGTAACCATGCTAACTTAATTAAGGGCCCATTGGGCCTGAGTTGGGACTATTTTGGGCCAAGTAAAAGGCCCATTCGATGACCCAAGGTTAGGTGAAACCACCTATGAGCTGAAAAATTCAAGAGCACACTTTTCCAGGCTATCAGGCAGTGGTACCACCCAGACATAATCTCCTAGTCTCTGTTAAGTAGTACTACCGCTAGTCTGGTGGGTGGTACTACCCAGTGTCAGTGGTATTGCCCAGCACAGGCGGTGGTACTGCTAGGACGTAGGAAACTCGAGATGAGACCTTTTTTGGCTCCATTTTTGAAGCCATTTGGGGTCTATAAATATCCCGGCTATTTTTGCTTGAAAGTGCATGAAATTGAGTAGAAAAGGGAGAAAATATACTTAAGAAAAAAAGTATTGTAATCTCTCTAAAATTAGTAAGTCACTTTCTCCTAGAGTTAGAAGGTTTCTAAAGAGGAGAGAGGTCTAAAAGAGAGAGTGTAAAGATTCTCTCTTGAGTCTATGAAAAGGAGACAAAGTTATAAGGGTAGTTGATCTTCACCCGTTGGAAAGAAGATCATTAGTAGAAGCCGGTGGCCTCGAGTGAAGAGGAATCGAGAGTAGATGTAGGTCACGACAACCGAACCATTATAAATCCGATATGCTCTTTTCCTTTGCTGCTTACTTAGCTACTCACTTCACTTTACATTTACTCTAAGTCAAGCTTAAACACTTTCCGATACAGGCCTTATCAAAATAGTTTTTCTACATTGAACGAGTTTTCAAAATACACATAATTTTTACATAAATACTAATTCATCCTACCCCCCTAGTGTCGATTTCAGTCCTAATAGTTGGTATTAGAGCAAATATTTTTCTCGTTTGGTTTAACACCTAAGAGAAATGACTTTTATCGGCAATTAGGAGGGTCTTTCTATTACTCATCCTCCTATGTTCAATGGGATGGACTACACTTATTGAAAAACTCGAATAAGAGTTTTCTTGCTTTCTATGGATTTAAATTTGTGAAATATTATCGAAAGTGGTTTTCAAAAGTCTTCTAATCTAATGAACGAATGAAATGATTTAGAGAAGAAAACTTTTTCTTTGAATGCTAAAGCGATGAATGCTTTATTTTATACTCTCGATAAAAATGAATTTAATCAGGTTTCTATATATGAAACTATATATGATATTTGACATATACTCGAAATCATACATGAAGACACAAGTAGAGTTAAAGAGTCTAAAGTTAATCTTTTGATACATAGTTTTGAATTATTTCGAATGAAGCCAAGTGAAACTATTCTTGATATGTATACTCTTTTTATGGATGTCGTCAATAGTTTGAAAGCTCTTGATAAATATTTTTCATAATCTTGAACTTGTAAATAAGATTGTAAGATCCCTTCCAAAAAGTTGGGATCCAAAAGTAACGGCAATACAAGAAGCAAAGAACTTAAATAATTTTTCACTTGAAGAACTTATTGAGTCTTTGATAACCTATGAGACAACATATATTGCACATGATGAACTTGAGAATAACCTTCCAAAGAATAAGAAGGATATGACACTTAGAACAAATGAAGACCACTCGAGCGAAAGCTCAAGTGATGATGACTTTAAACTCCACACAAGTAAATTTAAAAGGTTCATAAAACAAGAATCAAAAACATAAAAATGAACTTAAAAATAAGAAACTGCCAAAGAAAAAGAAAGTATTCAAGATGGCTTAGGATGAATCGAGTACATATGAAGACTAGGAGCAAATCAACAAAGACAAGGTGGCGAACTACGCCTTGATGGCTTTCGACAATGAGGTATACAACTCAACTGAAATGTCTTTACCTTACGAAGAATTACTAAATGCTTTCCATAATTTATTTGATGAATGTAAGCTAGTTTGTAAAAAATATAAGTTGTTAAAAAAGGATCATGCTTCTCTTACTAGTGAATTTGAAAAATTAAAAATGAGAATGATAATTATATGTTAACTCCTTGCACTAAATGTAAAGAATTAGATTCATGCAAAAAGAAAAATTTGTTATTACAACAAATGTTAGATAAATTTAAAATTGGTAGCAAATTTTTAAATATGATTCTTATCAATAAGAGTCGTAGAAAAGAAGGAATTGACTTTGTGAGTAGCAACACTTAACAAAAACCAACCACATTTGTTAAAGGACCCTCATTAAATGTTTCCTTTAAAAATAAATGTAATGTTTGTGGTAGACATGGTCATTTTGTATATAAATATTTATTTAAAAATATAACTTTCATAAATTAGTTTGGGTTCCTAAAATAACTATAAATAACCTTATGTCAAAAAATAAGATAGGTAGATCCAACCATGAGGGACCCAAAGTCAAATGGGTACCTAAAGGAAACCCTCCTTTCTTGTAGATATCACTACAATCAAAAGCTATGAGCAAAAATAAAATTTTGATAGTGGATGCTCAAGGATTAATATTAGCGATCCAACACACTTCACAAGGCTCACTAGCCGAAACAAAATGATTTTGATTGAAAATGCTTTACGTTTAATGAAATCATACTTGATGATTTAATGATTTAATTATGCATGATGATTTGAAGTCTTGATATTTTTGTGATGAATCTTGTTTTTCAATTTTAAACATGTTGCATAGTTTTGACATAAAAAAAAACTTGGGCATACTTGTATGAAATCAATCACATGAATTGAAACAACTAAAAAGATGAAAGTATTTTTCTTAAAAATTTCTTAATCTCTATCTTATCGAGTTTTTCAATAAGAGATTAATGAATTTATATTATTTTATGAATCTCTTGAACTATGAAAGTGATTTTGATGATTTAAATTTGAATGAATTTTTTCTAAATCTTTCACTTGATACTTGAGATTTATTCTAAATGAATCAAGATCTTTTATCTCCTATGTTTCCTTTTCACTATTTATGAAAAGAGAAGTATTTAAATGAATCATGATTTTTCTTTTGATTTCTAGGAATTATAACTTAAAATTCTTAATATATAAATCATGATCTTAACAACTTGATATTTCTTATATATGAATCAAGCTCTTTTATTTTCCTATGTTCCTTTTTGCTATTTACTAAAGAGAATATCTTTTTTGGAATTCATGACTTAAGATTTCCTTTACTATTTGGTCTCTTAAGATTTTTTTATATTTTTTTAAAAGGAGATCAAATGAAGCATGTCTTTTAGTATTCACATTATCTTGATATTATATTTTTCTTGACATGATTTTCATTATATACAATTCTTTTATATTTATGGTTGTATACCTTATGTGATGCTTAGAGAATTGATGTAAAGGGAAATGAATTATACCATTGTATTATTCCTCTTCTTCTTTCTTACAGTGGTAAAGGGGAGAAAGAAAATTGCTAGCATCTCAAGGAAACCAAAAGTACTAGCTTGAATGTTAAATTTAGGCAAATTGTTAAATCTCCCAAATGCATAAATTCTTCTTATATATTTTTCGGATCATGATATTGATTTCTCGATTTTTATGACTTGAGTTTTCTTTTTGAATCAAGATCGTTTCCTATTATTCATTCTATTTATAAAAGATGAGATTTATCAAAAATGATATTTATCTTTGTCATTTTTGATCTTTCATTTTTGATATTTGATTATTGATATAAATTTATCTTTGTTATTTATCTTTGTCATGATTTAAAAATTGATGTAACCGGGAAAAGAATTACAACATTATATTCTTCCCTTCTTTTTGGCAATAACAAAGGGGGAAAAAGTATTGCTAGCTTACACATTTGAAAGAGAAGAAAACTTGTTAGCTTGCACATTTTAAGGAGAAAAACTTGCTAGCTTACACAACGTAAAGAAAAGAAAACTTGCTAACTTGCTCATCTTAAAAGAGAAGTAAAGTTTGCTAGCTTGAACATTCGAAGAAGATGCAAAAACATGCTATTTTGCACATCTCAAAAAATGCAAATATTTTGTTAACTTTCATATCTATAAACTTGCTAGCTTGCAGGATAATATATGCAATGATGTTTCAAAAACTTGAAATTATGTTTATAATGTAATAATTTAAAATTATATTTCAAAAACTTGCTAGTTGCACTTCTCCTTTTTATTGATGACAAAGGGAGAGAAGGTATGATGATGATCATACATGATATAATAAAATTTTATTATGTATGATGGTTTGGATGTAATACTTAAACTTATGATGTAAGTAATGATATGATGTATTGCATATAATTCATGATTGAAATTATGACATGTTGATAAGGAGAGTTTAGTTTAAACTCCGTCATCAATTGGTTGTCATCATAAAAAAGGGAGAGATTGTTGAATCTCAGATTTTGATGATGAAATCAATTGATGAGTTTATGATCTAATTTATGTTTTGAGTAACATAGAATTAACTTAGATCAGAAAAAGCAAATCGATTAAAGTAGAAAGAATCGGACGTGTGTTAGGATCGAGAGCACTAAGAGGGGGGGGGGGTGAATTAGTGCAGCGGATATTTTTCAGCGATTAAAAAACGAAAGCTGCGTTCGTTCGATAAAGACTATTTTGATGCAAAAGCCGATTCTAAGATTACTTATGATTAAGTGCAGTTTACGTTTAAACACAATTAGCGTCTAAACGCAGTTTGCGTCTAAATGCAGATTGCGTCTAAACTCAGATTGCGACTAAGCGCAGTTTGCGTCTTAGCGCAGATTGCGTCTAAGCGCAGATTGCGTCTAAACGTAGATTGCGTCTAAGCGCAGATTGCGTCTAAACACAGTTTGCGTCTAGGAGCAGTTTAAGCAGAAGTATAAAGACAATGTGCTGCTGTTGTACAGCTCAAAAAGTAATCTGCAAAAAATAGATTTACGTCTAAACGCAGATTTACGTCTAGACGCAGATTTACGTCTAAACGCAGATTTACGTCTTAAACGTAGATTTACGTCTGAACTTTGAAACTCGTTTGTATACTCGCAGAAGGTAGTATGCAGTTGAAATCAAGACGTAAACGTGAACTGAGATCTGATGATTGTGCGAGGAAAGCTGATTTACGTCTAAATGCAGTTTTACGTCTAAATGTTGAAACTCGTTCGTAAAATTGTAGAGGACAGTTTGCAGTTATCAATAGGATCAAAATGTAAGTGTAAACTGCAAAGAAACTCGTTCGTAAAAGCACGGAAGACAGTTCTGCAGAATCAAACGTAAACGTAAACTGTAATGTACGAAAATACGAATTTACGTCTGAATGCAGATTCGGAAGAACAACACTTAGAACTTGTTCGTGAAAGCGCAGAGAGCAGTAGTAATGAAGGAGGTTTGCAGTAATGATAAAGTGCTCAAAAATAAACGCAAACCAGAGATTTAGAGTGGTTCGGTCAGCCTTGACCTACTCCACTTTTGGCTTCCTCCACCGACGAGGTCGCCGACGTCAACTAGGGGCCTTCCTTCAATAGGCGAAGGCCAAACTTCCCTTTTACAGTTTCTCTCCTTTTGACAGGCTCAGGAGACAACCTTTACAGACCTTTCTCTCCTCACTTTACAACTGAAAACTTGAAGAACAGAAGGAGGAGACTTAAAGGCTTTACAACACTTTTGAGCTCTTAGAATCACAGAAAAGATCAAGATTTCGGTGTAGGTCTGTATCTTTTCAGTGCTGAATGGGTTGGGAATTTATAGGCCCCAACCCAATTCAAATTTAGAGCTCAAAACAATCAAATCCCGGAATTCTGGGATCAGGCGGTTGCACCTCTTGACTGGAGAGGTTGCACCGCCTGGCAGAGCTCGAAGACCGAGCTCAAGCGGTGCTACCTCTCTGCCAGGGAGGTTGCACCGCCCAGTCTTGCTCGAAGACTGAGCTCAGGCGGTGCCACCTCTCTGTCAGGGAGGTTGCACCGCCTAGTCTAGCTCGAAGACTGAGCTCAGGCGGTGCCACCTCCCGGCTGGGGAGGTTGCACCGCCCAGTCTCGCTGGAAGGTCTAGCCCAGGCGGTGCCACCTCCTGGCCTGGGCGGTTGCACCTCCTGGTGCAATCAGGGTCCGAATGGTTCATTCCATTCGGCCCAATTTTAGTCTTTCAGGGGCCCAATTGCCCCAAGATTAAGCTAATGGGATCACCTCCCATTTTCCAACTTAATCAACGTGCTAACTACGATTAAATCTAAGACAACTTCTGCAGCTTTGCTTCGGTGCGTCAATCGCTCCTTCCGGCGAGTTTCCGGCGAACTTCCGTCGATCATCCGATGAACCCTCGGTGATGCTCCTGCGGACTTCCGGCAAACTCCTGGACTTTGCGACGATCCACTTGGCAAGTTCCGACGAGCTTCGCTTGGCAAGCTTCTGGACTTCTCGGATCTGTTCTCGCAGAACCTCCGACGATCGTCCGAACTTCCGTCGAACTCTCGAACTCCCAACGTGATCATGAACTTGACTCCGGCGCAACTCCTGCTGCTTGTCTATCTTTCATCGTAGTTAATCCTGCACACTTATCTCAACACATAGATTAGACAACAAATGACAATTGACTTCATCATCAAAATCCGAGATTCAACAATCTCCCCCTTTTTGATGATGACAATCAATTGATAATGGAGTTATCCTTAACTCCCCCTGTCTATATGCCATCGTTGAGATAAGTCAACCTTGAATTCAAGACTTAAGAATTCAAGTGACGTATTGATAAGTTAGATCAGTTAAACTTATCAATACTCCCATCATGATATATCTCTTCAAAGATGATGTCAGGGCTTGACATACATCAACAAGTTTGTATGAATGTGTTTGTAACTATTCATCATGTAGTTTGAACATTATCATATAAAGTTGTGAAACTTATTACATGATGCACACATTTGAAATATTCTAGCAAGGTTTGCATTTTCTTCACATGGTAAGATATCAACTCAGGGCATAATGCACACTTTAGCACATGTTCATATATCTCTTGGTGATGCAAGGATGGCATAATCATAGCAGTGTTTATAGCATCATTCATAGTATTTCTAATCATGGGAGTGTTTATCAATTCATATATATCTCCCCCTTTGTCATCAACAAAAAGCATAGTAACTATGATACCAGAAAATAATAATAGCAAGCTTATAGAGGAATTTTACATAGATTGCTTTAAATACTTCTTCCCCTTTGTGTTATAATCCATTGTAAAGATTTTGCAGGATGGAATACATACACATGAATCACTTCATCAAATCTATTTCATAAACTCATTTTTTATGAAGGTGTACGAGAAAATCTGTTTCATAAATAAGATGCATTCGGACAAGATTTTGTTGCAGATTTTCACATATAATCATGGAAATCAAGTGATTTGATCATACAACATAGTCCGAAAAATAATTTTAACAAATTTATCTATTCGGACACATCAACATTCCTAATTCAGAATCAAGGCACAAGGTTTTCAAAACTATTAGTTTCAAAGCACAACATTCTTAATTTGGACACATCACATACCAAACAGTAATGATACCATAAAAATCTGAGATAACTTTTACCACAATGTGCAAGATATATGTTTACCACGATAGATGTTTACAGCCAGCACATCAGAAGTGAGTAAGAAGTTTACAACAACAACAGGTGTTCAACAAGTTCATTGATGAGGTGGAAAATTAAAGTGCCTAAACAAGGAGTCAAATTGACTATGAATTTGCTGCAGCTCAGATAGGATTTGATCTTGTCGTTGTTCAATCCGTTCTTGTCTCTGTTCGAATCGATCCATACGAATCCCAATTTCTTCGATGGATGTATGAGTTTGCTCAACTGGATGTGTTTCCTCAAAGGGAAGGGTCGGAGGAGATTGAGTACCCCTAAATACTGGTGTTTCCGGTTCTGGTTCAGATTGAGGGTGATCAGTCCTTCTAGGGAGTCTAACCCAGTTACCGTTTCTATAGTAACATCTTAGTCGGTGAAGTAGATTTTTGTTTATTATGCTGAATCGATCTACTTTCATTACTTCTTCTTCTGGTGATATTAGAATGACGTAAGCTTTTATTATTCTAGTGATTATACCACCATATGGGAGCATCATATCTTTCTTAGATAATTCTAACATATTTTGTTGAATAAGATAGCCAAGACAGATGTCATGTCCCTTCATGATTGAGTACATAGTTCCTAATTCTAGTTGACTTATTTCATCATGATGGTATTGTTTAGGAAGAATTATACTAGTCATGATATAATGAAGTATCTTAGTGTTCAAAGGCAATAGATGTTCACAACTTTTAGGAACCAATGCTATGTTAGGATTGGCAAAGATTGTTCCTAAGGCTTCAACATAGGATGTTCCAATGCTTTCATCATCCCATGATCCTCTAAAGTAGAGTCCTATGCTTTTTATGAGAATGCCTATCATATCACAAATGAACCTATCAGTGATTGAGATGTGTTGTCCCAAAAGATAGGTGGACATCCTTCCTTCATCATCAATTTGTATGTTATTGTAAAATAATCTAACAAGCCTAGGATAGATGGGTTCGTTAATCTGCAAGATTGGAAGTAGACCTAGGTTTGCAAACCATTGGATGGTCTCTAAGTCTCTTAGTTCATTTAGATCTACGTATTTTCCCTTACTGATACATCTAAGTTCGAAAGAGGGAAATTTTTCAGCATGGTATTTCGAATCGAAAAGAGTGAAATCAAACTCTTCTACTAATCTCCTCTTTCCCTTGTCCCTTGAGGATCTTCTAGATCCCATAACTACTGCTGTTTAGAGGGATGATGATGAGCTAGAGTAAATGAAGAACAAAACAGAATTTAAGAGCTTCTTAGAGAGTACCTTTGTGAGATCTTCAAGAGAAGGAAGGATTCTTGATGTTTTGCTCCGAAATGGGAGGTATTTGGAAGGCTTAGAGGAGTGAAATGGGAATGGAGGAGACTTGGAAGAGTAGAGGAGGAAATGGGAGTGAGTTGGGGTCGGTTCCATAGCCGGCCCTAGTGTGGGTTTAAAAAGGCAGAGTTGCGGGCGGTTGCACCTCTGGCTGGAGCGGTGCAACCTCTGGCAACCCGTGATAGCTGGAGGTGCCACCGCCAGCTGGAGAGGTGCCACCGCCTGCAGCCAGTGAGCACCTAATATGATTTGATCAGGGAGCCTTTGCCTTGAGGAGAGTTTCAGAGCAATTAATGTTTGTTACATGATTTCGTATGAGTTTTTATTTAAGGAAGAAGCTCTTGTATGATCAAGATAGATCTTTTAACGTGCATACGTATGTTGATAGTTTGTTTGGTATCCTTTTTAAGATCATGACATATTTAGTTTCTTCATGATACAAGAATTAATTCGTAGATGATAGTGTTAACGGGTTTTGAAGATCAAGAGGGTATGTGAATTTGGATATCATATGTTTCTACTAAGGTTGTATCCAAATCGTATTTGTGATTTCATAACTTCCACTTGTTACTTAAGCGTTGCGAGTTCCTTTTTGATTCTTGGTTTCTGACCATCGAGAGTCAAGGAGCAGAATATTATTTCTTGCTCCGGCCTAAAATTTTAATGTTTTTATAGGAAGGGATGATCTTTAGGAACCCATTTGCTTTTGGGTGCCTCATAAATAGATCTACATTTCTTATCATGTTGCATAGAATTTGTCATGGTTCCTTTAGGAACCCAGATTAGTTTGTTTGGACTTATTTTCTTGAATGGACAACAATGTGTCTTGTGTCCAGATTTATAACAAAAGTTACACTTGGTTTGGTGTTGAACATGTAAGATGGAGCCTTTTATGAAGGTGGTTGGATTTTGGTGAGGACTTCTCACAAATCCAATTCCGCTCCTTTTTGGAATGTGACCCTTGTTTGCAAGGATCATGTTTAATGACTTGCTACCAACCTCGAATTTCTTCAAGGTGTCCTTGAGTAGCAGGTTTTCTTTTTGCAAAGTTTCTAAATCATGACATTTGATACATGAATTTAGACTATCATGATGTTCGACTTTTAACTTATCAAACTCACAAGTAAGACTATCATGCATCTTTTTCAGCAATTTATATTTTCTACTTATACTCTTGCATTCGTCAAATAAGTCATTGAAAGCATTTAATAATTCATCGAAAGATAAATCAGCATCTATTGAATTTGTTACCTCATCTTCGATGGCTATTAAGGCGTAATGAGCAACTTGCTCGGTGTTGGACTCCTCTTCCTCAGATGCGCTCGAATCATCCCATGTTGCTTGGAGCGCCTTCTTCTTTATTGTTCTTTTCTTGACTTGGGGACAATCACTCTTGTAGTGTCCTGGCTTTTTGCATTCATAGCAGATTACTTGGTCCTTTTTGGGTTCAAGTTTATTTTTTGCATCATTCTTAAACTTGTTTCTTTTAAAGAACTTTTTAAACTTTCTTGTTAGAAGTGCCAAGTCATCATCACAGTCCTCATCACTTGAGTTTTCTCTCAAGTGGCATTCTGAAGTTTTGAGTGCCATATCCTTCCTGTTCTTTGGAAGGATGTCTTCTTGCTCTTCATGAGCTTTACAAGTCATTTCGTAGGTCATTAATGACCCGATTAGTTCTTCAAGAGGGAAATTTCGCAGATCTTTTGCCTCTTGAATAGCGGTGACTTTAGGATCCCAACTCTTAGGAAGGGATCTTAGTATCTTATTAACAAGCTCAAAATCCGAAAAGCTTTTTCCGAGTCCTTTTAGACCGTTGACGACATCCGTGAAACGGGTAAACATGTCGCCAATGGTTTCACTCGGTTTCATCCGAAAAAGTTCGAAAGAATGTAACAGCAAATTGATTTTTGACTCTTTTACTCTACTTGTGCCCTCATGGGTCACTTCGAGCGTGTGCCAAATATCAAACGCAGTTTCACAAGTTGAAACACGGTTAAACTCGTTTTTATCAAGTGCACAAAATAAGGCATTCATAGCCTTTGCATTAAGAGCGAAAGCCTTCTTCTCCAAATCATTCCAATCGATCATTGGAAGAGAAGACTTTGAAAAACCATTCTCGACAAGATTCCAAAGATCAATGTCCATAGAAATAAGAAAGATTCTCATTCGGGTCTTCCAATAGGTGTAGTCCGTCCCATTAAACATGGGTGGACGTGTAATGGAATGACCCTCTTGGTTTCCGGCGTAAGCCATCTCTCTTGGGTTTTAATCCTTTTGAGAGTTAACCGGGCTCTGATACCAATTGTTAGGATCGAGAGCACTAAGAGGGGGGGGGTGAATTAGTGCAGCGGATATTTTTCAGCGATTAAAAAACGAAAGCTGCGTTCGTTCGATAAAGACTATTTTGATGCAAAAGCCGATTCTAAGATTACTTATGATTAAGTGCAGTTTACGTTTAAACACAGTTAGCGTCTAAACGCAGTTTGCGTCTAAATGCAGATTGCGTCTAAACTCAGATTGCGCCTAAGCGCAGTTTGCGTCTTAGCGTAGATTGCGTCTAAGCACAGATTGCGTCTAAACGCAGATTGCGTCTAAGCGCAGATTGCGTCTAAACACAGTTTGCGTCTAGGAGCAGTTTAAGCAGAAGTATAAAGACAATGTGCTGCTATTGTACAGCTCAAAAAGTAATCTGCAAAAAACAGATTTACGTCTAAACGCAGATTTACGTCTAGACGCAGATTTACGTCTAAACGCAGATTTACGTCTTAAACGCAGATTTACGTCTGAACTTTGAAACTCGTTTGTATACTCGCAGAAGGCAGTATGCAGTTGAAATCAAGACGTAAACGTGAACTGAGATCTGATGATTGTGCGAGGAAAGCCGATTTACGTCTAAATGCAGTTTTACGTCTAAATGTTGAAACTCGTTCGTAAAATTGTAGAGGACAGTTTGCAGTTATCAATAGGATCAAAATGTAAGTGTAAACTGCAAAGAAACTCGTTCGTAAAAGCACGGAAGACAGTTCTGCAGAATCAAACGTAAACGTAAACTGTAATGTACGAAAATACGAATTTACGTCTGAATGCAGATTCGGAAGAACAACACTTAGAACTTGTTCGTGAAAGCGCAGAGAGCAGTAGTAATGAAGGAGGTTTGCAGTAATGATAAAGTGCTCAAAAATAAACGCAAACCAGAGATTTAGAGTGGTTCGGTCAGCCTTGACCTACTCCACTTTTGGCTTCCTCCACCGACGAGGTCGCCGACGTCAACTAGGGGCCTTCCTTCAATAGGCGAAGGCCAAACTTCCCTTTTACAGTTTCTCTCCTTTTGACAGGCTCAGGAGACAACCTTTACAGACCTTTCTCTCCTCACTTTACAACTGAAAACTTGAAGAACAGAAGGAGGAGACTTAAAGGCTTTACAACACTTTTGAGCTCTTAGAATCACAGAAAAGATCAAGATTTCGGTGTAGGTCTGTATCTTTTCAGTGCTGAATGGGTTGGGAATTTATAGGCCCCAACCCAATTCAAATTTGGAGCTCAAAACAATCAAATCCCGGAATTCTGGGATCAGGCGGTTGCACCTCTTGACTGGAGAGGTTGCACCGCCTGGCAGAGCTCGAAGACCGAGCTCAGGCGGTGCTACCTCTCTGCCAGGGAGGTTGCACCGCCCAGTCTTGCTCGAAGACTGAGCTCAGGCGGTGCCACCTCTCTGTCAGGGAGGTTGCACCGCCCAGTCTAGCTCGAAGACTGAGCTCAGGCGGTGCCACCTCCCGGCTGGGGAGGTTGCACCGCCCAGTCTCGCTGGAAGGTCTAGCCCAGGCGGTGCCACCTCCTGGCCTGGGCGGTTGCACCTCCTGGTGCAATCAGGGTTCGAATGGTTCATTCCATTCGGCCCAATTTCAGTCTTTCAGGGGCCCAATTGCCCCAAGATTAAGCCAATGGGATCACCTCCCATTTTCCAACTTAATCAACGTGCTAACTATGATTAAATCTAAGACAACTTCTGCAGCTTTGCTTCGGTGCGTCAATCGCTCCTTCCGGCGAACTTCCGTCGATCATCCGATGAACCCTCGGTGATGCTCCTGCGGACTTCCGGCAAACTCCTGGACTTTGCGACGATCCACTTGGCAAGTTCCGACGAGCTTCGCTTGGCAAGCTTCTGGACTTCTCGGATCTGTTCTCGCAGAACCTCCGACGACCGTCCGAACTTCCGTCGAACTCTCGAACTCCCAACGTGATCATGAACTTGACTCCGGCGCAACTCCTGCTGCTTGTCTATCTTTCATCGTAGTTAATCCTGCACACTTATCTCAACACATAGATTAGACAACAAATGACAATTGACTTCATCATCAAAATCCGAGATTCAACAACGTGGGGCTAGAGTGAACAAGTTAGAAGATTGGATGTTATCCGAAGGATCATTCGACGTGCCGGTAGAAGGACTTCGTGCCAAGATTCGGGCATTGGGCCGAAGGATCGGATATTGCGCCAAGGAGATCAGAAGTTATGGGAGGTCAATATGCCGATTGGACAATATGCCAAAGGAGAGGATGATATGCCGAAAGATCGGACGAAATGCTCGATAAACCAATGACATGCCTGACAACATAGAATTCTAGTCTTATAATCGGTTGTGTCTTAATTGGTCATAGTTAAGTCATAATTGAGTTATTTTTTAATGTAACTATACTAACTCAATTAGGGGCCCATTGGGCCTGAGTTGGGACTGTTTTGGGACAAGTGGAAGGTCCATTCGGTGAACCAAAGTTAGGTGGAACCATCTATGAGTTAGAAAAGTCAAGAGCACACTTTTCCAAGCTGTTAGGCGGTGGTATCGCTAGACTGGGTGGTGGTACCACCCAAACATAGTCTCCCAAACTGTGTCAGGTAGTGGTATTGCTCAGTGTTAGTGCTATAGGCGGTGGTACCACCCAGCACAGGCGGTGGTATTGCTAAGACCTGAAAAACTCGAGATGAGACCTTTTTTGGCTCCATTTTTGAAGTCATTTGGGGTCTATAAATACCCTAGTTATTTCTGCTTGGAAGTGCACAAAATTGAGTAAAAAATGAGGAAAATATACTTGAGAAAAAAAGTGTTGTAATCTCTCTAAAGTTAGAGAGGTGCAAAGGTTCTCTCTTGAGCCTATGAAAAAGAGAAAGAGTTGTAAGGGTAGTTGATCTTCACCCGTTAGAAAGAAGATCGGTAGTTGAAGCTGGTGGTCTCGATTGAAGAGGAATTGGGAGTAGATATAGGTCACGATGACCGAACCATTATAAATCTGATGTTCTCTTTTCCTTTGCTGCTTATTTTTATTATTTACTTAGATGGTCACTTCACTTTACATTTACTCTAAGTCAAGCTTAAACACTTTCTAATACAGGTTTTATCAAAACTATTTTTCTACATTGAAAGAGTTTCTAAATTAATATAATTTTTACGTAAGCACTAATTCACCCCCCTCCCCCCTCTTAGTGCCGATTTTGGTCCTAACACTCCCAAGAGCTGCCCCTTGTCTTTCCAATGGGCAGTGCCGATTTTGGTCCTAACACTCCCAAGAGCTGCCCCTTGTCTTTCCAATGGGCCCCCAGCAAGGAGTCCCGATCCTGCTATTGTCACTTCTCTGAAGCCACTATATAGGTCGACCCTAGAGCCATTTGAAGAGGTTGCCTCCGGGTAGTTAGCATCACCACTTTGGCCCCACACTACTCCATTACCTGGGGCAGCGGCTCCACCTATGGAGTCATCCATTGAGGAGGGCCCTAACCCGCTACTTTCTTTGATAGGGGAGGGTCCACGTGTAACTTCTTCGGACCCATCCTTGGGTCCACCAGCGGCGACACCATCGTGTGAGGGGGCGGCTGAGGAGCCCTCTGCTAGTCATAGTTGTCCTATAAGCCAATCACATACCCACTAATCTAAGAGACTTGGGTAATTGGATGGAGATCCAGTACCTAAAAGGGTAGGATCCATTAGGGTTAACTGGGGGCCTCTATAAATAGGAGGGACCTAAAGGCCCATAGGTTGGGGCTTCTTGGTTGTCACATCATATTTTCCTCTCCCCTTCTACTCCTCAGATAGCATGCATGGAGATTTGATGAGCATCGTTGCAACCCTACTACGTGGATCACCACTAGAGATGAGGACGCTTAATCTCCTTCATCCTCTCTAACAGATCTATAGTGATTCAAGGATATACGATCTCCCTAGGTAACACAACTATCTCACATATGATTTTCTATGTCGCGGGTTTTGTGCACAAATCTTCACATGATGGTAAACACCATTTGGGAAATTCAAGATTTTTATTTTATGTTCTTCCACTGCGCATGTGATGTCGCCCTTAGATTTTCCTATAGTGGTATCAGAACTAGCTTATCCGTGTGAAAGATTGGTTATGAATTGCATGCCTTGTGTTTTAGAAAAGTTTTTGACGTCAAAATCATTGTCGCAAAAGTGAGAAAGGGCAATAACTATTGCTGCCCTCGAAGATGGTAGCCTTATTGCCATTTGTGTGTAGGCAGGATGCCTACGCGCAATAATTGTTGCTGCGCATAGTTGCAGCCGCAAGCGACCGGCCGCCCATAGGCAGAGCCGCCAATGTGTAGGCACTACGCCTACAACACAAGCGGCAGTACACGCGGCGGGCACGGCTTGCAAGCACAACACCCATAGTTGTGCTTGCTCGCGGGCTAGTGGCTCGTAGGGGCGGTCGCTACCTATGCCACCGCTTGCAACGGTGCCCGTAGGGGTAATCGCCCGCATAGGCCCCACCTGTGGGAGCTGCGCCCACGGGAAGAACTGCCCGCAGGAGTGAGAGTGCCTGCAGGGACGCCCGATAGTAGGGGTAGTGCCGCCCGCAAGCAGAGGAGGCGCCCCCGCCCCGCTATAGTGGCCACTGCCGACGGGGTGGCGGCGGCCACAACATAGCAGGGAGAAAAGGGATTAGCGTTTTGGGCAAAAAGATAATTTTGCCCTTATGAATTTGAGAAATTTCATCTTTTGTCCATTCTATCCAAATTATCAAAATGCCCTTGATAATTCAGAAAATTCCTTATATATCCTCAATTTCAAAAAATATTAGTTAATTAAAAAGTTTAATTAACTATTATTATTTATCTTGTGGTCCTATATAATGATAGGTACATGTGATGTTTGATGTGGAAGAATGATCATGCACCATGTGATGTGTATATATATGTGATTATTATTATTATTGGATCCTGTGAGCCAATAATTTATTTCTCGTTTATTGTCAGACTTGGGTGCCTATGATTAAG